>NC_037670.1:161293197-161315318 GCF_003255815.1 Theropithecus gelada
CAAAAAAGGAAAAAAAAAAAAATTTTTTTTTTTTAAAAAAAAATTTTTTAAAAAAAAAAAAAAAAAAAAAAAAAAAAAACTTATTGCTAGACAGAGCTCATACACTTGCAAAAAAGATCTAATCACACCAAATTGTAAATAATAGCAAATCCTCTCAGTAATGGGAGCAAAGGCACTATGAAGAGAGGATAGTAAAGAAAAGCAAGGTAATCTTAGTTGCATGAAAGGGCACAAAAGTCAGGTTTAAATAAGACATAAGGAAGATTAAATAAAACTTGAACAACTTCACTATTTTGCCTAAAGCCAACTCTTTTTATTTTCAATTGTGAAGACAAGCTGGCACCTTGAGTAAGAGTATTTTAAGTTATGCATGGCTGTGCACAGTAGCACTTAAGAGGCAACATTGCCAGTCAGGCACTAAGTCATAAAATGTTAGGGCTAGAAGGGAATTCAGAAATCATCTCTTCCAACTTCCTAATTTTACAGATGAGGAAAGTGGGACCAAAAGAGGTTAAGCAACTTGAACATATCAGCTGTAATGATTCTGTGCATAGAAGCAATCAGTCACATCATTAACCCAATGACTTGAGGGCTAGCTGCTCCATAGCTACAGCTTGGAGAGTTAAAACCATTTTCATTGGATTTCAGAAGCTGAAATACAAGTTTTGTTTGTTTGTTTGTTTTCTGAATATTTCTCTCTTGCCTTAAAAGGAAAGCGTTTGCTGTCTTTGGACTTCTTGTTCATTCTCTCTGCCTTCTCTCTGCTTAAACACTCAGAATAACTCTTTCAATTTTTGTAGTAATGGAAGCTGATTTAATTGGCTAGAGCTACAAAATATCTTCTAATCAACATTACCAGAGAATAAATGTTTAGCACATATTTTCTGGAAATATGTTTTCTTCCTTTTATTTTATGACTTCATTGTCATTTAACCAATACCTTTAAGTTCATGTTAGCATAAAAAAGAAATATTTATTTCCAAAGCCTATGATGATTTTGCAAAGATGAGGCAGGTCTTAGGGACTTCTGTTCATATTTTTCCCCCACTTCATGATAACTCTTAATCTATAACACGTATTTGTACTTCCCAGGGTTTTTTTTAAGGCTAGCAATATCCACTTCTATGATAGAAACTGCATGAATTGCCCATCCCACTAGTTATCAGGCTGGAGAAGTGGGGTTGAGGATAATAGAGGAATGAAGTACAATTCTCTAAAGAACGTTGCAAAATTACATATTCCCACTCAGATCTCACTTCCACTCCCTGGAAGATTCTGATAAGTCCTTTTTTTGCTCTCTATCTCTATCAGAAGCTCTGGGAGTGGGTCCAGCAATCTGTGTTTTAACAAGCCCTCCCAATGATTGTGATGCTCACTAAACTTTCAGGAGCACAGCTACAGAGTGTAGTTTCCAAACTAATAATGCTAATTTTCATGTGGAACATCTCGGTTAAAATAACTTTTACTTTCATCAGGTATATCTTCTGGGTCTTTTCATTGGCACGTCTGAAACTTGCTTATTTAAATCCCTAAGCAACTCTATAGGACTGAAGATTACGGCGTTTGTTCCAAAGAGGATTTTTTCTCCTCAGCACCTTCCATGGGCACTAGGCAGTCTCCATTGCAAGTTTCCTGAGGCCAGCCCAAAATGCTCCTGCAATGAGGCCAGAAACTTATTACTCTAGGCTATCCTAAAGCACTTATAAAATCATTGCATATAGCATTAGGAGGGAAGTGCAAAACTAACTTCATTCTGTATAATGTTTATTTTTAACTTTAAAATCCTAAGATATTCTAGTGGTAACCTGGGATCTCTTATACAGCCAGATTTTACAAGTACAAAGAAAAAAACATTCTACTTACAAAGGTCTAAAATATTGTTGTGAGAAAAACAGCTCACTCTCTCTCTCTTTTTTTTTCTAAAACTGAAGAACTAGTTTCAGCTTATATAGATACTGCCTCTGAGTGTGGGTGTCAATGTTTATATCCCTATGTATTTGGATGAATACAAATAAGAGTTTGGATGTGCCTATTTGATTGAACAGATCTCTATGTTTACTCAACACAAACCTATGTTCAGCTGTAAATAGGTATAGAGATGTACTTCTTGTTGAAAGCATTCCTACAAATATATGCAAGACTAAAGAGGTGTTTGCTAAAGGATCTGTATATGGATGCTTTAGGTCTGATTTTAAGCAAGGGTGAAAAAATTAACTTAGCCTCTGCTGTTTTCCCTTCAAGAGCTACTTTGAATTTTGTAAGTACTATTTTCATGCAATGATACACTCTTCTTTGTATAAGTTATGTAGTTTTTTCATAATAAAAATACAATTTTTATAAAAGACAGAAACCACAAAAATATAAATAATTTGAATTTCAGGTGTTAATTTTTTTTTTTTTTTTTTTTTTGAGACGGAGTCTCACTGTGTCTCCCAGGCTGGAGTGCAGTGGCGCGATCTCGGCTCACTGCAAGCTCCGCCCCCCGGGTTCACGCCATTCTCCCGCCTCAGCCTCCCAAGTAGCTGGGACTACAGGCGCCCACTACCGCGCCCGGCTAGTTTTTTGTATTTTTAGTAGAGACGGGGTTTCACCATGTTAGCCAGGATAGTCTCGATCTCCTGACCTTGTGATCCACCCGCCTCGGCCTCCCAAAGTGCTGGGATTACAGGCTTGAGCCACCGCGCCCGGCCTCAGGTGTTCATTTTTATGCTAGCATTTTCCCTTTTTTCTCTTATAACTTCTAGAGGTATGTTCTTTACATAATTCATGGTCCCCTTCTCTCTCTTCACTGCATTTCCTCCATGCTCTTTCCACACTGCCAGAATAGGCTTCATTTCAAAAATGCTCAGAGAAGGCACAGTAGTCAGGTATTTGGAACAACTCATTGCCTCAGAGATTGACCTCTAGCTTAAAAACTATTTCTAGCTATCGTAAACTAGAAATAAACACATAGCACATTAGGGCAAGATAACGTTATAATGTATCAGGTATCAGGTGGAAACTGCATTTAAGAGGATTGTGCAGGTGGGGTGTAAGATGGCAAAACAGAAGCCTATACTTTTTATGCCACCTACCGGAGCCCCAAATTTGAATAAGAATCTGCACACAGAAAAGCACCATCACAAGAACCAAAAATAAGGTGAGCAACTAGAGTACCTGATTTTAACTTCGTATTATAGAAAGACGCACTGAGAAGGGCAGGAGAGACAGTCTCAAATCACAGATGCTACTCCTCCCCTCTCCCCTGGCAGGGGCTGTGCAGCACAGAGAGGGAAACCGCGCCTTTGGGGAGAGAGAGCACAGCAACTGGGGGACTTACATTGAACTCAGCGCTGCCCTGCCATAGCAGAGAATAAAGGTATGTTGAGCCCTGCTTGTGAGTAGAGCATTTAGACCAGCCCTAGCCAGAGGGGCCTTGTCCATCTGAGTGGTCAGAATTTGAGTTTCTTGGCAAGCTTCACCACCACAGGCTGAAGTGTGCTGTGTTAATAGGTAAACTTGAAAGTCCGTCTAGGACACAGAGATTGCAATTTCTAGGCAACTCTTTAGTGCCAGATTGGGCTTAGAGCCAGTAAACTAGGGTGGCATGTGACCTAGGAAATGGCTAAGGGAGGGCTTACACCATCTCTCCCCCAACTCCAGGCAGTGCAGCTCATAGCAAAGAAAGTGACTCCTACTTTCTGCTTTGGGAGGGGAGAGTGAAGAGTAAAGAGGCCTTTATCTTGCATCTTGGATACCAGCTCAGCCACAGTAGGACAGGAAACTGGGCAGAGTTCTGGGGCCCCCATTCCAGGCCCCAGCTCTCAGACAATATTTCCAGACACACCCTGGGCCAAAGGGAAATCTGCTGCCTTGAAGGGAAAGACCAAGTCTGGGCAGGATTCATCACCTGCCAACTAAAGAGCCCTTGGGCCCTGAATAACCACTAGCAATAACCAGGAAGTATTCAATGGGCATTGGGCTCTGAGATGTGCTGGCTTTAGAGGGGACCCAGCACATTCCTATTTGTGGTGACTACAGTGAAAGACTCCTTCTGTTTGAGAAACGCAGAGGGAAAAGTAAAAGGGACTTTGTTTTGCACCTTATGTACCAGCTGGGCCAGAGTGGGATAGAGCAACAAGCAGGCTCTTGGGGTCCCCAAGTCCAGGTCTAAGCATTTGGATAGTATTTCTGAACTTGCCCTGGGCCCACTGCACTGAAGATTAAGTATCAAGCCTGACAGCATTCACCATAAGCTGATGAAAGAGCCCTTGGGCTTTAAGCAAACATCAACAGTGGCCTGGCAGAAGCTCTCATGGATTGGCGTCAGTGGTGGCCACAAGGAGAAGTTCCTCTGCCTGTGGTAAGGGGAGGGAAGAGTGGGAATAACTTTGTATTACAGTTTGAGTGCCAGCTTAGCTGCCATAGAATAGCGTGTCAAGTAAATTGCTAATGTTTTTTACTATAATCCCTGGCTTCCAGATAGCATCTCTGGACATGCATGGGACCTGGGGGAACTTGCCACCTTGAAGGGAAGGGCCTTGGTCAAGGCTCAGTGCTCTGCTGACTTCAGGTCTGACTCAGCACAGTTTCAGTGTTGGTGGCCACAGGAGTTCTTGCATCCCCACACCTCCAGTTTCAGGTGGTTCAGCAGAAAGAGGGAATGAGAGAGAGAAAAAGAGAGAGAGGGAGAGAGAGAGAGAGAGACTGACTGACTTAGTATGTTTGGGAGGAAATAAGGAAACAAGAGTCTCTGACTGGTAATGCAGAGAATTCCTCTCACTTTTATATAAGACCACCAAGGCAGTACCTCTACAAGTCTGCAAAAACCATAGCATTATTGGACTTGAGACCTAAGTCCCTTTGAATACCTGGAAAGCCTTCCCAAAAACAACAGTCACAAAAAAGCCACAACTCTGAAGACTACAATAAATACCCAACTCTTCAATGTACAGACACCAAAACATGTCTATGAGCATCAACCCCATCCAGAAAAACATGACGTCACCAAATGAACTAAATGAGGCATCAGGGACCAAACCTGGAGAAACAAAGATGTATGACATTTCAGACAGAGATTTCTAAATAGCTGTTTTGAGGAAATGCAAAGAAATTCAAGATAAAACAGAGAAGAAATTTAGAATCCTATCAAATAAATTTAACAAGGAGATTGAAATAATTAAAAAGAAGTGAGCAGAAATTCTGGAGTTAAATAATGCAAGCGACATACTAAAGAATGCGTCACAGTCTCCTAATAGCAGAATAGATGATGCAGAAGAAATAATTAGTCAGCTTGAAGATAGGCTATTTGAAAATACACAGTCAGAGGAGACAGAAAAAAGTATGGAAAAAAATGAAGCATGTCTACAACATTAGAGAACAGCCTCAAAAGGGAAAATCCAAGAGCTATTGGATTTCAAGAAGAGATAGAAAAAGAGATAGGAGAAGAAAGTTTATCCAAAGGAATAATATCAGAGAACTTCCCAAACCCAAAGAAAGACATCAACATTCAAGTACAAGAAAGTTATAGAATACCAAGCAGATTTAATCTAAACAAGACCACCTCAAGGCATTTAATAATCGCACTCCCAAAGGTCAAGGATAAAGAAAGGATTCTAAAAGCAACAAAAGAAAAGAAACAAATAACATACAAAGAAGCTCCAATACATCTGTCAGCAGACTTTTCAGTGGAAAATTTATAGGCCAGGAGAGAGTGGCATGTTATATTTAAAGAGCAGAAGGAAAAAAAAAACTTTTAACCTAGAACAGTATATCTGGTGAAAATATCCTTTAAGTGTGAGGAATAAAAGACCTTGCCAGACAAAGAAAAGCTGAGTGATTTCATTAACACCAGACCTGTCCTACAAGAAATGCTAAAGGGAGATATTTAGTCTGAAAGAAAGAGATATTAATGAGCAAGAGAATTCACCTGAAGGTACAAAAGGTGATAATGGTAAGCACAGAGAAAAATGCAATTAGTATAACACTGTAGTTGTGATGTGTAAACTTCTCTTGACTTTAGTAGGAAGACTAAAGGAGGAACCAATAAAAAATAATAACTACAACAACTTTTCAAAGCATAGATAACAGTACAATAAGACATAAATAGAAACAACAAAAAGTTAAAATGTAAGGAGATAAAGTGTAGAGTTTTTATTAGTTTCCTTTATTCATGTTTGTTTATGCAATCAGTGTCAAGTTGTCATTAGTTTAAAATAATGGGTTATAAAATAGCATCTTCGAGTCTTAACAGTAACCTCAAATTGAAAAATACACAATGGATACACATACACAAAAAGCAACAAATTAAAGCATACTATCAGAGAAAATTACCTTTACCAAAAGGAAGACAAGAAGGAAGGAAGGGAGGAGAAGACGGCAAAGCAATCAGAAAACAAATAACAAAATGGCAAGAGTAAGTTCCAACTGATCAATATTAACATTGAATGTAAATAAACAAAACTGTCCAGTCAAAAGACTTAGGTGGCCGAATAGATTTTAAAAAATACCCAGTGATCTGTTGCCTACAAGAAACACACTTCACCTCCACATATACATATAGAGTAAAAATAAAGGGATGGAAAGAGATATACCATGCCAATGTTAACCAAAAAAGAGCAAAAGTAGCTATACTTATATCAGACACAATGGATTTTAAAACAAAAACTATGGAGAGACAAAAAAGGTCATTATATAATGATAAAGTGGTCAGTTCAGCAAGAAGATACAATCATTTTAAATGAACATGTACCCAACACTGGAGCACTGAGATATATAAAGCAAATACTATTAGAGCTAGAAAGAGAGATAGGCCTTAACACCGTAATAGTGGGAGACTTCAACACCACAATTTCAGCAGTGGATTGATTTTCCAGACAGAAAATCAACAAAGAAACACCTGACTTAATCTGCACTATAGAACAAATAGATATAACAGATGTTTATAGAACTTTTTTTCATTTTTGGGGGGATGGGGGGGACAGAGTTTTGTTCTTGTTGCCCAGGCTGGAGTGCAATGATGCAATCTCAGCTCACTGCAACCTCCACCTCTCGGGTTCAAGTGATTCTCCTGCCTCAGCCTCCCAAGTATCTGAGATTACAGGCACACGCCACCACACCCGGCTAATTTTTTGTATTTTTAGTAGAGACGGGGTTTCTCCATGTTGGTCAGGCTGGTCTCAAACTCCTGACATTAGGTGATCCACCGCCTCAGCTTCCCAAAGTGCTGGGATTACAGGCATGAGATATCATGCCCAGCCTAGAAAAAAAAAATAGGGAGAAGACCAAATAAATAAACAGAAATGGAAAAGGAGACATTACAACTGATATGAGTGAAATTTAAAGGGTTGTTAATGGCTACTCTGAATAACTTTATGCCAATAAATTAGAAAATGTAGATGCAATGGACAAATTCCTAGCTGCATACAACCTACCAAGATTGAACCATGAAAAAACCCAACACCTGAATGGATCAATAACAAGTAAGGAGATCAAAGCCATGATAAAGTATCTCCCAGTAAAGAAAAGCCTAATGACCTCACTGTTGAATTCTACCAAACGTTTAAAGAAGAACTAATACTAATCTACTCAAACTGTTCTGAAACATAGAGGAGGTAGAAATACTTCCATACTCATTCTGTGAGATCAATATTACCCTAATGCCACATCTATACAAAGACAAATAAAAAAAAAAGAAGAAGAAGAAGAAAAAGAAAAAGAAAGAAGAAGAAGAAGAAGAAGAAGAAGAAGAAGAAGAAGAAGAAGAAGAAGAAGAAGAAGAAGAAGAAAACTAAACGCCAATATCTCTGATAAATATACATGGGAAAATCCTTAACAAAGTATTAGCAGACTGAATTCAACAATACTTTTTTTTTTTTTTTGAGACCATGTCTTGCTCTGTCACGCAGGCTGGAGTGCAGTGGCATGATCTCAGCTCACTGCAGGTGAGCCTCCCAAGTTCAACTGATTCTCCTGCTTCAGTCTCTCGAGTAGCTGGGATTACAGGTGCATGCCACCATGCCCGGCTAATTTTTGTATTTTTAGTATATACAGGGTTTCACCATTTTGGCCATGCTGGTCTCAAACTCCTGTCCTCTAATGATCCACCTGCCTCAGCCTCCCAAAGTGCTGGGATTACACTCATGAGCCAGCACACCTGGCCTCAGCAACACATTTGAAAGACCATTCTTCATAACCAAGTGGGATTTTTTTCCCAAGGATGCAAGAATGGTTCAACAGACACAAATCATTCAATGATGCAGCATATCTACAGAATGACTCACGAAAAACATATGATTATTTCAATTGATGATGAAAAAACATTTGAAAAAATTCAACATCCTTTCATGATAAAAAAAAAAAACTCTTAAGAAACGGGTTATGGAAGGAATATACCTCAACACAATAAAAACCATATATGACAGACCCATAGATGATATCATATTGAATGAAAAAAACTGGAAGTCTTTCCACTGAGATCTGGAGCACAACAAGGATGTCCACTTTTACCAGTTATTAGACATGTTACTAGAAGTCTTATTTAGAATAATCAGACTAGAGAAAGAGATGAAATGCATCCAAACTGAAATGGAAGAAGTCAAATTATTCTAGTTTGCAAATAATATGATCTTTTATTTGAAAAAGCATAAAGACTGTACCAAAAAAATTTAGAAATGATAAATTCAGTAAAGTTTCAGGATACAAAAGTCAACATACAAAAACCAGTAGCATTTCTATATGTGAACAGTGACCAATCTGAAAGAGAAATTGAAAAAGTAATCCCATTTACAATAGCCACACATCAAATAAATTACCTAGGAAATATTTTAACCAAAGAAGTGAAAGATCTCTACAATGAAAAGTGTAAAATACTGATGAAAGAAATTGAAGAGGACACACACACACAAATGGAAAGATGGTCCATATCAATGGATGGAAGAATCAATATTGTTAAAATATCCATACTACCCAAGGCAATCTTTAGATTCAATGGAATCCATATCAAAATACCAATGACATTCTTCAAATAAATAGAAAAACCCTAAAATAAATGTGAAACCACAAAAGACCCAGAATACCCAAAGCTCTCCTAAGTAGAAAGAACAAAACTGGAAGAATCACATTACCTGACTTCAAATTATACTACAGAACTATAGTAACAGAAACAGCATAATACTGGCATAAAAACAGACACGTAGACCAATGGAATAGAACAGAGAACCCAGGAACAAACTATGGTGAACTCATTTTTGACAAAAGTGCCAAGAACATACACCAGGGTAAAAACACTCTATTCAATAAAATGATGTTGGAAAAACTAGGTATCTATATATAGAAGGATGACATTTGACCGCTATCTTTTACAATACATGAAAGTCAAGTCAAAATGAATTAAAGACTGAAATCTAAGACTACACACTATGAAACTACTATAAGAGAACATGGGGGAAAATCTCCAGGACATTGGATTGGCAAAGATTTCTAGAGTAATATCCCACGAGCACAGACAACTAAAGCAAAAATGGACAAATAGGGTTACATGAAGTTAAAAAGCTTCTGCACAGCAAAGGAAATAATCAACAAAATGATACAACCTACAGAATGGGAGAAAATATTGCAAACTACCCATCAGACAAGGGGTAAATAAGGAGAATACATAAGTAGTTCACACAACTCAATAGAAACAAAAATCTAATAATCTGATTTTAAAATGGGCAAAATATTTGAGTAGATATTTCTCAAAAGAAATCATAAAAATGGCAAACAAGTATATGACAAAGTGCTCAACATCAATGATCATCAGAGAAATGCAAATTAAAACTACAGTGAGATATCACACCTCAGTTAAAATGGCTTTTATAAAAAAAATACAGTCAATAACGAATGCTGGTCAGGATGCTGGCGAGGATGTGGAGAAAAGGGAGCCCTTGTACGCCATTGGTAGGAATGTAAACTAGTACAACTACTGTGAAGAATAGTTTGGACGTTCCTCAAAAACCTAAAAATAGAACTACCATATTACACAGCAATCCCACTGCTGGGTACATACCCAAAAGAAAGGAAATCAGTATACTGAAGAGATATTTGCACTCTCATGTTTACTGTAGCACTATTCACAATAGCCAAGATTTGGAAGCAACCTAAGTGTCCATCAACAGAGGAATGGATAAAGAAAATGAAACACTTATACCCAATGGAGTACTATTCAGCCATAAAAAAATAATGAGATTCTGTAACTTGCAACAACATGGATGGAACTGGAGGTCATTATGTTAAGTGAAATAAGGCACGCACAGAAAGACAAGCTTTGCATGTTCTTATTTATAGGAGATGGAAATTAAAACAATAGAACTCATGGAGATAAGAGAATAGAAAATGGTTACCAGAGGCTGTGAACAGTAGTGGGTGGGGGTAAGGGGGAATTTGGGGATGGTTAATGGGCGACAGAGCAAGACTCCATCAAAAAAAAAAAAAAAGTAACAATTTTAGAGCAAAGAGGAACTGAAAAACCTTCTAGTTGAATGCCTTCAGTCAGCAAAGTACTGAGGGGTTAGTTTACCCTACATCACACAACTAGTTAATGTATGTCCTTCTCCTAATGGCACCTGACACAGAGTGGGTACTCACTAAATATCTGTAGGATGAAAAAACGAGTTTAAGGTCAAAATGGATCTCTGTAACAGGAGTCACTGTAATTTATTTGTTAACATGTCAGTCTCACCTGACACCTCCTTAGGGGCAACATCATGCTTTATTTATTTTCACAAATTTATCGAGATGTAATTCACATACAATTCACTCATTCAGTGTAAAATTCAGTATGCTTTAATATGCTCACAGAATTGCAAGTGCATTGTCACATTCAATTTTAAACATTTTATTACCCTGAGAAAGAAACTCCACACCCCTTAGCATTCACCACCACCCCACCCCCAGTCTCCCACCCCTTCTAGTACGCCTTTCAACTCCTACTCTAAGTAATATTACATTCTGTTTCTGTAGATTTCCGTATTCTGGACATTTCATATAAATGGAAACATACAATATGTGGTCCTTTGTAACACACTTCTTTCAACTAGCATAAAGTCCTCAAAATTTGTTCACGTTGCAGCATATATCAGTCATTCTTTTTTTGCAACATAATATTCTATGTATGTATGAATTATTTTATTTATCAATTTATCAGTGGATGGGCATTCGATTGTTTCTACTATTGGGCTTTTATAAATCATGTGCTTATTCATGCATAAGATTTTGTGTGGACATAGGTATTTATTTCTTTTGGGTAAATACTTAGGACTCAAATTGCTGAATCACATGATATCTCTATGTTTAATCATTTGGGAAATTGCTAGTCTCTTCCAAAGTGGCTGAATCATTTTACCTTCCCAACAGCAGTTTCTGAGTGGGAAGGTAATTTTCAGTGGTGTTTTATTAAATTTACTTCATTAGTACCTAGTACAGCGCAAAACATCAGGATGCTTGGTAAACACATTGAATTTTATAGTTATTTCATGCTCAGATTTTCTAAGCGTTTTCCTCAGTTTCTTGAAAATGAAATTCAAGAAGCTTCAACTAAATAACAAAGTAATTAAAATCACTTCAATGGAAGCATTTACTTTCATGTTTTATTTACTAATCCCTATTGACCTACTCTTTGGATAATCTAAGTATTAGGGACAGGAGACATGCATGTGAACAAAAGACTGTCTCTGGTATTTTGAAACCTAAATTCATCCATCCATCATGGAAACCGCCTACACTTCCTTTAGGAGATTATTTCTTGTGTAACATTACTTACTCAAGGGACAGAGGGTAACTTACTTGTTTCAGTACCTACCATGTGGTAAGTATTGTTAGACAATAAAAATTCTGTATTCTAGGAGTGATGAAACTGAATTTTAGAGAGGAAACCTAACTTGTTCCTGATCATATGAGAACAAAGAGTTGAAAATGGGATTTGAATCCAGGGCTTCTCATTACAAGACTGTGAGTGTGGGTGTGGAAGTGTGGGTGTGTGTGTTTTCCTATAGGATATTTTTGCTACATTCTACCTTAAATAATTGGCCTTCAAATAATACTTCCAGCATTTTCTGTTCAAGCATTCTCTACCTAATTTGTATTTTCAGAACGGATGGTAATCTGCTCACAAAGAAGCACAAATATGCATGACAAAACATAGTGTTTGTAAGACTCTAAGAAGGAAAATGACTTTTGGCAAAATATCTCAGATCCTATCCCAATGTACTTCAGGAGTGGGTTTAGATTGGAAATGAATGTATTGAATATTTGTTCATCTCTTTAGTTCTATTTGGCATTTGCTATATTTAATATGTTAGATGTATAAAATACCTCTGTAGACTCAAAGTTCATTACGGAATTATCTATTTGTAGAGCCTATGTAAGCAGAAAAATACCTCCTGGGCCGTGTTTCAGAATGTCTAAATAATTACATTGTTTTCATTGTTTTCCACAAGCTATTATCACATAAATACCACCCACTTTTTTTTTTCAAAGTTGCAATAGGAAATGGAAACACATATGCACACATAAGCAAGTAAAATCTATTTTTGATCCAGCTTTTATTGTTCTGACATGAAGGGATACAAGAGCTGGTAAGCATAATCTTACTCATTAAGGCTGACTGGATGGAGATGCACATAATCGTCACATTTACATTTTAGGATAAAATCTCACAGATGCTGGATAAATAGAACTGAAACTAACACATATTGAACATCAATTCTGTGCCAGTCCCATATAATGAAATTTATACTCATTATCTCAATTAAACCTCTCAAAGTTCTACAAATTAGATAGCCACTGTTATCTCCACTTAAAAAATATGTTAAAAATTAGACCCAGAGAAGTTAATTTTGCCTAAGTTCATATAATTAAAAAATAATAGGGGTAGGTTTCAGATCACAGATTTGCCTAGCACTAAAATGTGTTCTCTTTCCACTACATTGCTACTTTTTGAGTTTAGCTACTGAGTCTGCTAAGAATGGTTGAAATATCTTTAAAATAAGACATTAGTGTTTAAAAGGCTCTAAGATACTTGGGGTTATTCTAAGGGACATATAGTTTCTCCAAATGGTGAATAATTAACATAGCTTCTTCCAAAAATTAAATAAGCACCATTTGAAATTAGCACATTATATGCAAATATCTGCTGCAAAATTAGTTTCTAAAAGAGCTTGAAATTACCTTGTCATCCTTTAAAAGCATATTATATTTTATATTCTTATTTATTCTATTATTGCAATTAGCTAAGATCTTTTGTGAAATGTGATATTTAGTAAAATGAAGGTCAATATATATTGTACAAAAATGAAAGGTATTTTTTAAGTATTAAAATTCAATACGACTTTTTAAGACCAGTAGTGCTGCTAGCACCACTTTGCCTACATACACACGTGCATGCCTAATGGTAAGGGTCTGCTTGCAAAGATACATCGAAAAGCTCAGTACTATGATGTGTGTGTGTGCACGTGTATGTGTGTATTTAAATGTGTATATAATGACAATTGACATATTTCAAAATAGTAGAATGAGTTAATAAGGAAATTGCTTTATTCTATATTTGTAATTTATTGCAATGATAGATATGTTTTTTAAAAAACTGTTATAAAATACATGGCCATGCTCAAGGTGAGCATCTCCATGGACCAGAAAGAGAATAACTGTCTGAAGTCATGTACTTACAGGACCTGGAACTCAACAAAGTCAATCACAGCCTGGTGTTCTACTACTACTTAAATTAAAACATCCTTATATAACGTGACCCAAATCCAGGCTTAAGGCTCCCCACACAAACACACACACACAAAATTAGAGCCTTGGCTCATTACCTACCCACAGAAGTTGAAAAACCTGTGACCAAAAATTTAAATACTTTAAAATAAGTATCTGCTTAAATAAACATTATACACTTGACCTTTGGACAACATCATGAAGGTTAGGGACTCTAACCCCATGCACATTCAAATATCTGTGTGTAACTTTCGACTCCCCCAAAATGTAACTACTAATAGGCTACTGTTGACCAGAAGCTGTACTGATAACATAAACAGTTGATTAACATGTATTTTGTATATGTGTTATATATTGTATCTTCACAATAAAGTAAGCTAGAGAAAAAGTGTTATAAAGCAAATAATAAGAAATAGATCTTTACTATTCCTTAAGTGGAAGTGGATCATTATAAAGGCCTTCGTCCTGGTGGTCTTCACATTGAGTACAATGAGGACGAAGTCAAAGAGGAGCTATTGGTCTTCTTGTCTCCGGGGTGGCAGTCAGAAAAAAATGCATGTATGCATATAAGTGGATCCACACAGTTCAAACCTGTGTTGTTTAACGGTCAACCGTCTGTAGGAACCACCATAGTGTTTCCCATAATGGCTGTACAAATTTATGTTCTCATCAGCAGTTTTCATGTATGGAAATAGTACAAGGGTTTCTGTTTCACCACATCTTCACCAACACTTCTTATCTTTTGACTTTTTGATGATAGCCATGCTAACAGGTGTGAGTTGATATCTCATTGTGGTAATAATTTGCATTTCCTAATGATTAGTGATGTTTAGCCTTTTATCATATACCTCATTGCAATTTATATTGTCATTTTTTGATAAATATCTATTTAGGTCCTTTGCCATAATTATTGCTTTTGAGTTGTTTGAGTTCCTTGTATATTTGGATACTAACCGCTATCACATGCATGGCTTGCACATATTTTCTCTCATTATGTAGGTCGTTTCTTGAGCCTATTGATTTTTTTTTAGTTTGATTCAACATCACTTGTCTATTTTTGCTTTTCCGGCCTGTGTTTTGAGGACATGTCCAAAAAAATCATTGCCCAGACCAACGACATGAGCATTTTCCATATGTTTTCTTCTAGTAATTTTATAGTTTTATGTTTAATTCTTTAATCCATTTTGAGTTGATTTTTGTAAAAAACATGACTCCCTAAGGGTCCAATTTTATTTTTCTGCACAAGGATATCCAGATCCCCCAACATTATATATAGAAGAGACTGTTCTTTCCCCATTATGTATTCTTGGCAGCTTTGTCAAACATCAGTTACCCATAAATGCATGGATTTATTTCTGAGCTCTATATTCTATTCCATTGGTCTATATATCTGTTCTCTTTTTATGCCAATACCACGCTGTTTAAATTACTATGGTTTTGTAGCATACTTTGAAGTCAGGTAATGTGATTTGTTCTTTTTGTTCAGGATTGCTTTAGCTATTCAAGGTCTCTCTTTGTTCTATATGAATGTTATGATTGTTTTTTCTGTTTCTGTGAAGAGTCTCATTGGTATTTTGATAAGGATTGCATTGAATCTGTAGATTGTCTTGGGTAGTATGGGCATTTTAACATTAATCCTTTGTTCTTTTTGTTCAGGATTGCTTTAGCTATTCAAGGTCTCTTTTTGTTCTATATGAATTTTATGATTGTTTTTTCTGTTTCTGTGAAGAGTCTCATTGGTATTTTGATAAGGATTGCATTGAATCTGTAGATTGTCTTGGGTAGTATGGGCATTTTAACATTAATCCTTTCAATCCATGAACATGGGGTATTTTTTCTTTTACAGTCATGTGCTACCTACCATTTTGGTCAAGGAGGAATGAACCACATATACTACAGTGGTCCCATAAGATTATAACGGAGCTGAAAATTTTCTATCACCTAGTGGTATCATAGCTTTCATTATGTGGTAGCACAATGTATTACTCACATATTTGTCATGATTCTGGTGTAAAAAAAATCACTGCACTTGCTAACAATCATATACAGGTACAGCATATACAATTATGCACAGTATATAATATTTGCTAATGATAATAAATGACTATGTTACTAGTATATATATTTACTACACTATAGTTTTTATTCTTATTTAGCATATACTCCTACTTATAAAGAAGTATTACCTGTAAAACAACCCCAGGCAGGTCCTTCAAGAGGCCTTTCAGAAGAAGTCATTGCTATCATAGGAAATTACATCTCCATATGTGTTATTGTCCCTGAAGATCTTTTAGCGGGACAAGATGTGAAAGTGGAAGACAGTGATAATGATGATGTTTACCCTGTGTAGGCCTACACTAATGTGTGTGTTTGTGTCTTAGTTTATAATTAAAAAGTATAAAAGTAAAGAAAAATAAAAATGTATAGACGGGGCACAGTAACTCATGCCTGTAATCCCAGCACTTTGGCAGACTTAGGTGGGTAGATCACTTGAGTCCAGGAGTTCAAGACCAGCCTGGGCAACATAGTGAGACCCCATTTCTACAAAAAATAAGAAGCAGCTGGGCATCATGGTACCTACCTGTAGTCCTAGCTGCTTGGGAAGCTGAAGTAAGAAAATCACTTGAGCCTGGAGGTTGAGGCTCCAGTGAGCCAAGATTGTGCCACTGTACTCCAGCCTGGGTGACAGAGCAAGACTCAGATACTTTCTCTCTCCCTCTGTGTGTGTGTATACATACAAATATATACTTTTTAAATTTTAAAGTATATACTTTATATACATATACATATATATATTCATATATATATACTTTTTAAATTTTTTCCTTTTTTCTTTTTTGAAAAATATTTCTAGAGATGGGGTCTCGCTATGCTGGTTAAGTGACTGAACTTCTGACCTCAAGTGATCCTACCACGTTGGCTTTCCAAAGTGCTGGGATTATAGGCATGAGCCACCATGCCTGGCCCTTATATATCTATATATATTTTCTAAAAAATTAGGAAAAAGCTTATGTAATGAGAATATGAAGAAAAAATATTTTTTGTACAGCTGTATAATATGTGCTTTAGGCTGTGAGGCTGTGTTATTTTAACTGTCAAAAAGATTTAAAAAATTAAAAGAGTTTATAAAATAAAGTTACAGTAAGCTAAGGTCAATTTATAATTGAAGAAATAGTTTATATAAGTTTATATAAATTTAGCATACCGTAAGTGTATGGTGTCTACAGTAGTGTACAGTAATGTTCTAGGATTTCACATTCACTGACCACTCACTCACGAACTCACTCAGGGTGACTTCTAGTCCCACAGGCTCCATTCATGTTAAGTGTCCTATTCGAGTATAGCACTTTTATCTTTTATACCATAATTTTACTGTATCTTTTTATGTTTAGATATGTTCATGTAAGAATATACTTACCATTGTGTTACAATTGCTTACAGCATTCAGTACCATAACATGCTGTACATGTTTGTAGCCTAAGAGCAATAGGCTATATGAAATAGCTAGGTGTATAGTAGGCAGCCCCATCTAGGTTTGTGCAAGTTCACTCTATGATGTTCACAAAACGACAAAATCACTGAATGATGTATTTCTCAGAGTTTATCCCCATTGTTTATGACATATAATTGTATTTGTGTCTTCAGTTTCTTTCATTGATGTTCTATGGTTTTCAGATATTGGTCAAAGTATACAAAATTTTAGTTAGAGAAAAGGAATAAGTTCAAGATATCTATTTTATAACATGGGGAATTAGTTAATAATTATGTATTGTACACTTTATAATTGCCAAAGGAGTGGGTTTTAAATGTTCTTACCACAAATAAATGGTAAATATGTGAGATAAACAAGAGACAGAGAGAGAGTAGAATAGAAGAGAATAGATGATCCTATTCATTTTGTGAATAAAATCTGAAAGCATCTAGAATAAAGAAATATGAAATAATGTCAGTCCAGTCAGTAAATTAGATAATTCACTTCTATGAAAATAAAAAATGATAAACTTACAGGCTCCATTCACGTTAAGTGTCCTATTCAAGTATAGCACTGAATTCTAAAATACCCGATTAATGCTTATCAGGAAAAAAAAAATGGTTGGAATAGCAGAAATAATGAAAACTGAGATCTTATTGAGAGGTACCTATAAAAATTAGTAATTTGGGAAATGAAGAATATAGTACTATGTACTATATCGAATTATGATCCAAATTTTCTTCTCTGTAAAACTATATAATATTCAGAATGTTCCATGACTTTATGATGTAGAGCGTGTACTACCCTGTTCCTTGATTTGGGCTTGGCCAAGTGACTTACTTTGGCCAGTGGGACATTAACTGGCATGAAATAGGTAGAGATTTTAAATGTGCTTGTTCAGGTTGAGTTGTCCACTTGGTGACTATGTTATTTCCATGAGAAGAATATACCTTAGCTATCTATTAGTCCTGCAGCCTGAACCCTAGAATAAAATATGTGGAACAGAGGGTTCCCAGCCTTCTAGACCTGCAACCTCAAACAGAATCATCACAATCAACTTGCAGAAGCATAATCAATAACTGGTTGGAGGTACAGAGAAACATGGCCAAATAGAGGGCTCCACTGATTATCCCACAGCAGGAACACAAAGTTTGACTAACATCTACACAAAAGAATGTAAATAGAAACAACAAAAAGTTAAAAAGCAAGGGGACAAAGTTAAAGTGCAGAGTCTTTATCAGTTTTACTTTTCTTGATAGTCTGTTTATGCAATAAATGTTAAATTGTTATCAGAATACTATAGTAATTTGCAAGCCTCATGGTAACCTCCAATCAAAAACCATACAATGGATATACAACAAATGAAAAGCAAGAAAGTAAAGCACACCACCAGAGAAAATCACCTTCACTAAAAAGAAGACAGAAATGAAGAAAAGAAAGGAGGAAGAGAAGACCACACAACATCCAGAAAACACATAACAAAATGGCAGAAGTAAGTCGTTACTTATCAATAACAACATTGAATATAAACGAACTAAACTTTCCAATCCAAATACATAAAGTAGCTGAATGGATAGAAAAACAAGACCCAGTGATCTTTTGCCTACTAGAAACAAAATTCACCTATAAAGACACACACACATAGACTGAAAATAAAGGGATGGAAAAATAAATTTCATGTCAATGAAAACCAAAATAGAAGAGTAGCTTTACTTATGTCAGAAAAAATTAGTTTTAAGACAAAAACTATAAAAAGAGACAAAGAATGGCATTATATAATGATAAAGGGGTGAATTTGCAAGAGGACATAACAATTATAAACATATAGACATGCAACACTGATGCAGTCAGATAAATAAAACAAATATTATTAGAGCAAAAAAGAGAGATATACCCCGAGGCAATAATAGCCAGAGACTTTATCAGACAGTGTCAACACTGAACGGATCTTCCAGACAGGAAATCCATAAAGAAACATCAAACTTAGTCCAACATAGATCAAATGGATCTAATAGATATTTACGAAACATTTTATTAAATGACTCAGAATACATATTTTCTCCTCAGCACATGGATCATTCCCAAGGACAAACCATATGTCAAGTCATAAACAAGTCTTAAAATATTCAAAATAATTAAAATAATATCTAGCATCTTCTCTGACCACAATAGAATAAAACTGCAAATCAATAACAAGAGGAATGTTGGAAATTATACAAACACAGATAAATTAAACTCTATGCTTCTGAATGACCAGTGAGTCAGTGAAGAAATTAAGGAGAAAATTGAAAAATTTCTGGAAACAAATGATAATGGAAACATAACATACCAAAATCTATGGGAATCACTGAAAGCAATACTGAGGGAAATTTATAGCCATAACTGCCTACATAAAAAAAGAAAATTTTTAAATAAATAATATAAATATGTATCTTAAAGAACCAGAAAAGCAAGAATGAATCAAACTCAAAATCAGTAGAAGAAAAGAAATAATAAAGATCAGAGCAGAAATAAAATAATTTGAAATGAAGGAAACAATACAAAAGATCAATGAAACAAAAAGTTGTTTTTTTGAAAAGATAAGTAAAATTGACAAACTTTTGGCTGGACTAAACAGGAAAAAAGAGAGGAGGCCTAAATAAATAATATCAGGGATGAAAAGGGTGACATTACAACTGAGAAAATTTAGAGGATCATTAGTGGCTGCTATGAGCAACTACATGTCAACAAATTGGCAAATCCAGAGGAAATGGATGAATTCCTAGAAACACACAACCTATCAAGATTGAATCATGAAAAAATGTAAAACGTGAACAGACCAATAATAAGCAACGATGTTTAACCCATAATAAAAAGTATCCCAATAAGAAAGGTCCAGGATGCCAAAGCTTCACTGATGAGTTCCGCCAAACATTTAAAGAATGACTAATACCAATCTTACTCAAACTATTTTGAAAAATAGAGAAGGAAATATTTCTAAACACATTCTACAAGGCCAGTATTACCTTAATACTAAAACCAGAAAAAGACACATCAAAAAAATTGAAAATCACAAGCCAATAACTGATGAATTGATGCAAAAATGCTCAACAAAATACCAAGAAACCAAATTCAACAATACATTAAAAGATCATTCATATGCAAATCATTCAGGGTGATACATCATGTCAACAGAATTAATCACCACAAACCGTATAATTATTTCGATTGATGCTGAAAAACATTTGATAAAATTCAACATCCATTCATGATAAAAACCCTCAGAAACCTGTGGATAGAAAGAACATACGTCAACATAATAAAAGCCATATACAACAAATCCACAGCAAGGATCATACTGCATAGTGAAAAGCTGAAAGCCTTTCCTCTAAGATCTGGAACAGGATGAGGATGCCCACTGTCACCATTGCTATTCAGCATAGTTCTGGAAGTCTTAGCTAGAGCAATCAGACAAGAGAAAGAAATAAGAGACATTCAAATTTGAAAGGCAGAAGTCAAATTATTCTTGTTTAGAGATGATATAAGCTTGTATTTGGAAAAATCTAGACACCACCAAGAACCTTTTGGAACTAATATAAAAATTCAGTAAAGTTTCAGGATACAAAATCATCATACAAAATTTAGTAGCATTTTTATATGTCAACAGTGAAGAATTTGACAAAGAAGTAAAAAAGTAATTCCGTATACAATAGCTGAACATCAAATAAAATACCTAGGAATTAAGTTAACCAAAGAAGTGTAAGACATCTACAATGAAAACTATAAAATGCCAATTATTATTATTTTTTAATCTATTATTATTATACTTTAAGTTCTAGGGTACATGTGCACAACATGCAGGTTTGTTACATATGTATACATGTGCCATGTTGGTGTGCTGCACCCATTAACTCATCATTTACATTAGGTATATCTCCTAATGCTATCCCTCCACCCTCCCCCCTCCCCATAATAGGACCCGGTGTGTGATGTTCCCCTTCCCGTGTCCAAGTGATCTCATTGTTCAGTTCCCACCTATGAGTGAGAACATGAAGCATTTGGTTTTCTGTTCTTGCGATAGTTTGCTGAGAATGATGGTTTCCAACTACATCTATGTCCCTACAAAGGACACAAACTCATCCTTTTTTATGGCTGCATAGTATTCCATGGTGAATATGTGCCACATTTTCTTAATCCAGTCTGTTGCTGATGGACATTTGAGTTGATTCCAAGTCTTTGCTATTGTGAATAGTGCCGCAATAAACATACGTGTGCATGTGTCTTTATAGCAGTATGACTTATAATCCTTTGTGTATATCCCCAGTAATGGGATGGCTGGGTCAAATGGTATTTCTAGTTCTAGATCCTTGAGGAATCGCCACTTAAGAAATTGAAGAGGACACAAAAAAATGGAAAGATAATCCATGGTTATGGATTCATTGGAATAATCAATATTGTTAAAATGTTCCTAATAGCCAAAGCAATCTGTAGAATCAATACGATCTCTATCAAAATATCAATGACACTCTTCACAGAATAGAAAACAATACTGGCTGGGTGTGGTGGCTAACACCTGTAGTCCCAGCACTTTGGAACTGGGCAACATGGCAAAAATCCATCACTATAAAAAAAAATACAAAATAAAAAATAGCTGGGTGTGGTGGGCAAATGCCTGTAGTCCCAGCTACTCAGAAGGCTGAACTGGGAGGATCACTTGAGTCTAGGATGTGGAGGTTGCAGTGAGTTGAGATCATGCTACTGTACTCCAGCCTCAGTAACAGAGCAAGACCCCGTCTCAAAAAAACAAATCAAAACAAAAAACCCACAATCTTAAAATTTTTGTGAAACCACAAAAGATCCAGAATAGCTAAAGTTATCCACAGCAAAACGCAAAAAAAAAAAAAAAAAAAAAAAAAAAAAAAAAAAAAAAAAAAAAAAA